>NW_023604861.1:109121172-109149172 GCF_014898055.3 Talpa occidentalis
GGATATAAATGAAATATTATGTACCTGAGGATAAATGTTCATGTATATATCATGGTCAGGAAGGATTAAGCCCAAGAATGCAATAATGGTTCTAGTCATAAAATGTATTATTATTTTCCCCATTAAGAGAGTGATACAGAAGAGGCACCTGAAAGTTTAATACCTATTATTTAAAAAAAAATGTAGAAAACCAGAAATAGAAGGTAATTTTCTTATCTTGAAAAAGGTTATTCTACAAAAGGTTTATAGCAAATATCATACTTAATGAAGAAACTTTGGACATTTTCCTTTTAAGGTCAGGAATATGACAAGTGAGCTTGCTACCATTCTTACTGATATACAAAGCACTGAAGAATTGACTAATGAGCACTCTCTTACTCTCCCACTCTGTATATGTGACTTAGAAGGTGTAGGTGCTAAACACAGACATTTACTGCTTATATCCCCCTTGAAAAACAGACTTGCCACCCAACTTCAGAGAATGCAGGAGGCAGACAGCTTCAGCACTCTGCCCCTTCACCAGCCCTGCTCACTTGCAGAAAACCTTCCCCCAAGGTCATACCCTTCCTGGAGCACCTGTTATTTGGTGACTGAACCAGGAAATGCATAAAGGGATGGCTGTTTTGACCCAATAGGACCCAATCTGGGACAAATTTGATTATCCATTTCCAAAACTCCATGCTGAGATGGCTGAGGTTTTGTCAGTCTGGATAAATGGTCACTTTTACCCTGTGCCTCTCCTGATTCCTCCCCTTTCCTTTCATAGGTATTGACCTCACAATAAACACCTTGAATCCCTGACCCACTTCCTACAGACGAACTCAATTAGTGACAGAATGGAACAAAGATATGATATGATCATCAACACAGAAAGCATCATGAAATTAATAAGATAGTTCAGAAAAGTTGCTGATTAGCAACATGGGTTGATCTAGAAGGGAAATAAGTGAGAAGGAAATAACTGAAATAAGTCAGAAGGAAAAAAAAAAATATAGGATGGTTTCACTTATAGGAGGAATATAGGGTGTAGGGTAGGTAAAAGGTATCAGGCTCTTCTGCCCTACCATCATTAGGATAGATGACGGAACCCTGCGGTCCTGAATGCATGGCTGATGGCGGGCACCTGGAGTAGGGTGTGGGCATGCGTAGGTGGGTATACCTGAGCTAACAGACTGGTTTATAAGGGTGGCGCAGCAGAGTGAGGTGTGGTGGTGGTGTGTGTGTCAAGAGTGGAGGAGTGCAGTGGAGTGTAAGGAGTACAGCGACTACAAACAACGGCAAAGAGCATGTGGCTGCTAGAACCATTAATAAACCTACCCGGAATGGGTTGGTTGCATTACATAGGGAAACCAAAATAAGGATCAAGAAACAAAAGACAAAACTTGGAGGTAAGCTATAGATCTGAAGCATACAGCAAAGGAGGAGGAGGGAAAGGGATCAAAACAGTAAGGAAGAGCACAAGGGACTGTGGTGATGGTTTACAGGTGATGTGGTGGTGGGAGATTTATGGGGTCTACACCCAAGGGGAGAAATCAAATATTGTACCAAAATGGACAACAATGTAAGACAATAAAAAAGCTTAATCAATAATTTAAAAATACATAAATGTTGCTGATTAGACTTGAGGGGCCAGGAAATGCCAACTTTCCCTTTGAGTTTTTATTATTAGCACAGCATAAAATATCAAGCATAAAATAGCCACTAAATGTTACAGAATCTTAACAGAAAAATTTCCAGTCCTACTATTAGATGAGAGAGAAAAAATGCCATCTTTGATGATGAATCAAATATAAAAATGTATTACAAAGACACAATTAAAGAAACTGTGTGTCACTAACCCAAGACCAATCAACAGGCAAAGTAGTAACAGCAAAACTAGGATCACACTCATATATGAATAGAAGGCATCACATATTAGTGGGACAAAGAGTGGGTATATGAATACATGGTATTGGAAAAACACATTCACTATATTGACAATCACAAAAACAAAAAATTACCTCTATCTCACTCCTGAACTGCAAATGTATTTGAGTCTCAGATGTATACTTATAAAGTCAATAGCAGGAAAACAAAACATATTTGTCATCTTGGCTTTATGAAAGAATTAGGCAACACCTCAAAAGAAAAATATTTGCAAGAGGGAAAATGGATGAATTTTCCCACATCCAGATTGCACAGTTCTTATCACTGGACTACTAAATAGACACAACTACCAACTTTGTGTTATTAGAAGGTTATATCTGCACCATTTAAAGATTGATACCTAAAATATAAATGAACACTTGGAGATAAGTAAATGACAGGAAACCCAATGGAAATTTGGGGAAAATATGCAAACAAGCAATCCACATATAGAATGAAATGCCTAATAAGGATGATGAAAATATGAATAGTAAAATCAAATACTGTGTTCCCAAGAATTAAGTGTTTAACTATATTAATTTTTAAAGTACTCATGCCAAAACTATTTTAAACTTATAAAGAAATATCCTCCTTCATTAATATTCTTACACATAGAAATTAAACCTTAGATACTATTTATAAGGACCATATTAGGAAAAATAAGAAAGTTTAAAAACATCAGTGTTGTCGAGAATATGAAGAAATAGGAATGTTCATGTAGGGGTCATGGGAGTTTCAAGTGAGGGGACTATTCTGGAGAATAACAAGTCAGCACTCAAAGTGAGAATGCAGGTACCTTGTGAGCCACAGCTATCCCAGGTCCACAGAGAGACCTAAACAATAAAGCCTGTTTCAGAATGTTTAAGGTAACAATTGGGGTAAAAAGAGAATAGGAAGTCTCAATGTAAAATGGGATAAGAAAATGTAATCTGAGCATGAGGTGGAACACATAGAGTTAAGGAAATTTATGTATATGTGACATCATGGAAGAAAGTTGGAAACAGCACCAAAGGAATAGCACAATGCCTTTCTTGGAAATGAAATACACACATACCATCAACTTTAAGTTCGTGTATCATATCTAAGTAAGTCTGGAAAATGGACTTGACAATTTTATAGTGCATACACTAGAGTGTGTGCCTGAGAAGGGAGGAGAATGAGCATGTGATGGGAAATGAAGGGCTGCTGCAATTGGGGGAAGGGAGTGCAAGAATGGAGGCGAGGGGGAGAGAGGGAGAGAGAGGATATTATATCAGTATTTCAAGAGTATAATCAGTTCAGGTTTATAAAATCAAGGCCCTAATTAAGGAATGAGGGAGGGAGGGAAGAAGGAAAGAAAAAGAAAAAGGAAGAGAAATCTTGAGAACTGATCTAATGAGGAAGGAGATTTATTATTTCACATACCTAGAAACACTAATCCGGCTGCTGCTCTCTCTAGGAGTCTCTTGGGCCGCTCTGCTGCTCTGCTCTGCCATATTAGTCCTCAGGCTGGTATTAAGACTGTTGTCACAGCACTGGATGCACCTGTACCTACAAATGTTCAGGAGAGAGAGTGGGTAACCATTGAAGCCTCTCTTAGAAAAAAGAACTTTCTCAGGAAAACCACAGTCTCATTATCTCAAAGTTGGTTGTGCATTTTTTTTCTTAAACAATCACTGGCAAGGTGGTAGGATTATTCTTAGAAAATTAGGGAGAATTGGAGGATGTGGTCAAAGAGTACACTTGTGGGCCTCCCTGGTGGTGCAAGGGGTTAAGACACAACCTATGACACTATCTGCAGCCACTGCAGCACAAGTTCAATCCCCGGCCAGAGAGCTACCCACATGGCACAGCAGACCCTCTTGACTTGCCCACTGCTCCCCTCAGCAGTGTATTTCAGTCAGTCCACCTGTTCTGTTCCCCACTGTGTCTCTGGTGAATCTCTCACCCCCACACCTCTGGCCTGTACCTCAGTTCTTGTATGCATAAATCTTTTTTTTAAAAAAGTACACACTTGTGATTATAAGATGAATAAGCAGTGGGATGATTGACAGCAGCAGTGCTTTGTGGGATATTTGAAAGTTACTAAGAGAGTAGATCCTAAAGGTTGTCATTACCAGGGGAAAATTGTTTTCTTTTTTTGTATTTATATGAGTTGATGGACGCTAACTAATCTTATTGAGACAATCTTTTCATAATATATGAAAGCCAAGCTACTGTGCTATATGTGTTACACTTATGCAGTGCTATATGTGTCAATGGTAGCTCAAAACAATAAGAAAACTAGTCACAACAATAGAGGTGGATCATGTTCTCAACTGGGGCAATGAAGATTTACTGTGTCTGGGGGTTGGGTAAGGCACAGAGTCTCGAGTTTAATAGAATTAATATAATTGGTTTATATTCCAACCTTGCAATCTACTGCCTATATAAATTTGGTGAACTAATTAATCCTTCTGTAATAGTTGCTAGACATAGTATCAATGTATAGAAATTAATTTCATTTCCCATATAACAAATAATTTAATAAAAATAAGACTTATAATAGTATCTCCAAAATATATATAATCAAATCTAGAAAAATATGAATACAATTTCTACTTAGAAAGTGAAAAAAACATTATCAATAAGAAATTCAAAAATCTTAATACATGGAAGAATACAGTAATTTCAAGATCTGGAAGATTCAGTAGTGAACAGACTAACAGTAAGCAAATCACAACAGCACCAATGCCCTCTTGGGTCTATGGTTGTATCTTTGGATTCCTCTGGGATCTGTCATCTGTAATAAAACAGTGGAAATAGCAATAACTAGTTCCTGATGGTGATGTTAAATTTAAATGAGATAATCATACAGAGATCACCATAACATTAATATTCAAAAATGCTAGACATTATCATTACTAGCTCCATATCACACTGGTACTTAAAATGATTCTTGAAAGAGGGAGAAATTTACAAGGTTTAGAGTAGAGTGCTATGCAAAGGAAGAAAAAGCATATGAGCCATGAAGTTGTGTTCATTAAGGGGTCAGTTAGTATTTTGTTGGTTGGAGCCAATTTTGTACACAGAAAAAAGGTGTCAGGGAGACTGAAGGGGTAGTCAAGGGATAGATTAGCATCTTCCCACACTCTTGCCATGAATTGTTACTTGCTTTATTCTAGTTTTAAATCAATGTTTATTTTTCCTCTCAATTCTTAATTCTTAAGTCATAACTGATATTCTTGGATTTTCAAAATGAACTGAGGACACATCTGTTTTTTTTTTTTTCTGAGGTCGAGAGGGTGGTTATAAGGAAAAGCACAGACACCCTTAATAAAATCATGTCTTTGTGCTGCAAATTTAGTGATGGAAGTAGATGCTGCTTGTCATATCAAAGTCCTTATTGAGAGATCCCATGGGGAAGTCAGTCTTGGGATGATCTGTGGTTTCCAACCCCATTGCTACCTTCTCACACGGAGAGTCTCCAAGGGATACAGAAGTGTTCTTTGGAGTACAGCTAGAAAGAAGAATGATAAATAATCCCTTGAGACTGAATTATGCTCAGTGGCCTGTTAAGCTTTAATAGGACTGAGAAGGATGCAGATTTTTGAAAGAAATACAAGGTCATTTGTGGTAATATGCCTTTTAAAACATTTCATGGTAGAGAAATAAATTACCAGATAACGATTAATGTTTTTCATTTTCCTTTAAAATTCTACCTTGCAAGGATAAACAAAAAGCAGCAGAATGAACATTATCTTGTATTTTCTTCCCAGATAGTAGAGAATACAAATTTCAGAGCTAGAAGGCAAAGATATTCAACCAGCCAGCTCTGTGGGGAAGGAAAAAAAAAAAAAGCAACATGCTCTATACTTCATTTCTATTCTAACCATCAAGTCTCCAACAGTTTCCTCTTAAAATATAAAAATGAAAACAAATTGCATTCAAATGAACAATGAAAGATAAGGAGCATTCGGTTTGTTTTTATTATTTCTTTATAGTTCAAATACATCTGTAGCTCTTTATTCAGAATGACAAGTGCTCTTGGTCTAAGATGTAGTCAGTCTATGTCCCCCAGGGGGCTCAGGAATCAGCAAATTGCTATGCTGCATTGTGCAGGTAAGATGAGGTCAGGCAGAGCAGGGATAGGTCAGTGTTCTCGTACATGCTACATGGTGGGCTAAGACACAACCTATTGGGACTGGGCTCCACACTGTCTGTCACTCCCTGATGAGATGAAATATCCTCCCAGGCTCTGCTAGAGGAAGCCCCCAGGACTTGAATAGATTAATTCTTCTCACCATGTTCTAAATATTGCTCTCAACCTAACAGGAAACTGGTACAGGTCGAGAATTTTGTCTTTTATAATTTCTTAGCTTTACATATAAACTTCCAGCACCTTGTCGGCACTCAGAGGCTGTCAGATCACACCGTTAGAGGAGGACACCCACACTGTGTGTTCAGCTGGGATCTTGGGATGCTCGACCTTGCAGAAATTAGTATCCTAGGACATGTCTCTTTTGTTTCCCAGGAAGAAGAATGTGTGTCTTCACGAGACGATGTACTTTCAAAGCACTAATCATTGCTGTATCATACTTGCCATTATTTTTCCAAATTTATGCGCCACCTAAACTGATGTTTCTGAAAATCCCTCCCCTCCCTACCCCTTCTTTTTTCCTTCCTTTCCTTCTTTTTCTTCCTTCCTCCTTTTTAAACTTTCACTCCATTTCTCATTCCATTCCTTCTTCCCTGAGTTCTTCCTCTATCTTTCTCCCTATGCTGCTTCTTCTCTTTTTTAAAAGAAATGCTAAAGAAATTGATATATGTCACTACATTACTTGACAAGAAAAATTCTATGAAAACAAAGTGTTATTAAATTTCAGCTAGATTCAGCAGCCTGCCAAGGATCTATCCTGAGGTTTGAACTTTCTTTTTTTCTGTCAAAAAGGTAATTGCTAAGTGATCATGACATGTTAGTCCCCCAAAAGTCTTGTTCCTGATGGAATCTATAGACATGGAAAGGGAGTAGGTATTTTCACAATATGATTCAATCAGTGGTGGTCAACGCCCTGTTCATGTGACACTTAGAAGTTTATATCTGTTTTAACCAGACAGAAAAACACCGAATTAATTGTTTTTTACATAATCATGGTCACAGGGACATAGTATAACCATTTTTTTGTTTATCCATTAAATTCTTATTGAGCATGTGCTCTGAGTTGGGCACTGCTCTAATTGCTGGGGGTCAAGCAGTAAACAAAAATAGAATTCCGAGCAACATGGCGGCGAGGAGACGCTGCGAGTAAGATCTCCCATTAAAAAAAGTGAATAGGGAGGAAAAGCGGCAGGTCCCAGTGAGAACTGGGACACGGAAGATAAACGGGTGACTCCAGCAAACTGCCCGAAGAAGAAAGTGGCCATAAAAGAGGACCAGAAGGGAGGGAAGCGCAGAACCCTGCTCCCCTCCCCCGCCCACAGAGGCGGCACTCTCCGACCGGCAGAGAGGGAGAAAAACAACAAACCAAAACAACCAACAAGAACAAACGACGCAGCAAGCGGGACTGTGAGTGGAAAGGAACTATTGCAGCCACCACACCCCGTGAACGGGAGCTGAGGCGAACCCTGCAGGATTCGCCGCGGCGGTGAGCAAACGGCTCCGGGCGCCATTAGAGAAGAACAAAGACCCCGGGAGACGCGCACACAGCCCGGGCTGCCGGTAAGCTGGCGCGGAAACGCGGCGCGCTCGGGGAGCTTGAAAAGCAAGTGCAGACGGGAATCGCGGCTGCCCAGGTACCCTCGCCTGCGACCTAGGCTTGCGGGGAGACGACCTAGGCTTGCGGGGAGACACGCGGAGGTCCTCACTGACGTGAAGGTCCCTCCCTGAGTGAGCAGGAACCAGGCACCCGGGCACGGGAGCTGTGCAAAAGGCGCCATTCCCGCGCCACTGAACTGGGCTACAGCCCGCATCCTGGAACTGAGGGCTTTGAACTGAGACCCGGGGCACGAAAATTCGGGGCGTGGGTTCTCCACGACGGTGGGGCACAAGGCAGACACAGCACCCCAAAGCTGTTGAAGTGTACCCTACCATTCCCGCTCTGTTCCCTGTCCCACGGGGTGGGGGGGACAAAAAACAGCCCCCCAAGGACAATAGGAGAGATCTCTGGCGCCACCTAGTGACCAGGAAAAAAAAAGTCACTAACACCCCATAGAACAGGAAATTTCTTAAGACTGCTTGAAAAGGGCAGAAGGCTTCTGCAGTGGCCAGCCGGGAAGTTATTCCACGCCAGGCCCCTTCCGACCAGCAGTCTGAGCCCACAGAGGGAGCAGGCACCCACGTCCGGGGCAGACCGGGGGCGCAGAAGAGTGTGCCTGAAACCGGAGGCGCAGGGACTGCATCCCGCTTCGCCATTTGAGAACAGGGACATTTCTTCAGTAAAAACTGCCTAAAACCATCAGAAAGCTCCCCCAGAAGACAGAGATGGCTCCTGGAAGAGCCAGAGGGGAGCGGAGAAGTTCACCCAAGATGTCAGTCAGTCCGAGCAACACAGTGTCCCAACGCATACGACAAATTAGAAAACAGACAGTAGGGAGTAGAAGAACCACACGCAACCTAAAAACTCCTCAGGAAAGAAGCACACCACAAAAAGAAAACCACTCCCCAGATTGCAACGACAGCAACTTGGAAGAACTTCTGAGCCTTCCAGAAAGAGAATTTAAAATTGCCATGATTAAAAAAGTGATAGATCAGAAGAAGGAAATTGAGTCCCTAAAGAGGGAAGTAAGAGAAATGCAGGAGATCAAAGAATTAATGGAGGAACTAAAGAACTCTGGGAAAAGCAATGAAAGCAGAATAGATGAAATGGAAGAACGAATAAGTAATCTTGAAGACACAGAAATAAAAAGAACCAAAACAGAAAAGGAAAGAGAAGTACGAAGGAAAAAGAATGAAGAAAGACTTCGGGAACTATCTGACTCCATGAGGAAAGGAAATATAAGAGTTATAGGAATTCCAGAAGGAGAGGAGAGAGATGTAGGAACAGAGAAAATATTCATGGATATAATTGAAGAGAACTTCCCAAATGAGAAGAAGGAGCTGAAAATTGATATACAAGAAGCAAGAAGAACACCAAACTTCCACGACGAAAGGAAAAACACAGCAAGACACATAATAGTAAAGCTCCCAAGAATCCAGGACAAGGAAAAAATAATGAAGCTGACAAGAGGGAAGAAACAGATAACATTCAAAGGAAAACCAATCAGGCTGACATCAGACTTCTCTGAAGAAACACTACGGGCAAGGAGAGAGTGGAGGGACATAGTCAACAGACTCCAAGAAAACAGATGCCAACCAAGAATACTCTATCCCGCAAAGCTCTCTTTCCTCCATGAAGAAAGAATATGGACCTTCCCAGACAAAGAGAAACTCCGGAATTTCATTACGAATAAACCCCCACTCCAAAAAATACTACAAGGAATCCTAAAGCCAGAACCTCAGAGGGACGAATAACAACGAAAGAAGACCAAAAAAAAAAAAAGTTATTAAAAGAATAAATAAATAAAATCAAAGGAAAGACAAACATAATGGCAAATACAGATGCTAACATATCAATATTAACTCTAAATGTAAATGGACTAAACTCTTCAATAAAAAGACACAGAGTTGCAGCCTGGATTAAGAAACAAAACCCAACCTTTTGCTGTCTCCAGGAAACACATTTAGCTACAAAAGATAAAAATAGGCTCAAAGTCAAAGGATGGAAAACAATCCTACAAGCAAATGGGCCAAAAAAGAAAGCAGGAACAGCTATACTTATATCAGATAAAACAGACTTCAAACTCAAAAAATAAAAAGAGACCCCAATGGTCACTACATTATGATTAAGGGGACAATACTTCAAGAAGAAATAACACTCATTAACATATACTCACCAAACGAAAGAGCACCAAAATATATCAGACAACTGTTGTCCTCTCTGAAAACAGACATCAGAGAAAACACATATGTAGTGGGAGACTTCAACACACCACTATCAACAATGGATAGATCAACAAGACAAAAAATAAGTAAAGAAACTAAAGCTCTAAATAAGGACCTAGAGCATTTGGGCTTGACAGACATCTATAGAACACTAAACCCAAAAAAAACGGAGTACACATTTTTCTCAAGCGCACATGGATCATTCTCCAGGATCGATCACATACTGGGGCACAAGACAAACATCAACAGATACACCAAGATTGAAATCATACCAACCATCTTTTCTGACCACGAAGGCATCAAACTAGAAATAAATCATAAAAAGAAGGCAAGGAACTATCCTACCTCATGGAGATTAAAAGCCACACTACTGGAAGACCACTGGACTAACGAGGAGATCAAAGAAGAAATTAAAAAATTCTTTGAATTGAATGACAAGGAGGACACCAATATCCTAAATGTATGGGATGCAGCAAAAGCAGTAATAAGAGGAAAATATATAGCAATAGAAGCTCACATCAAAAAACAAGAAAGAACTCAAAGAAACAACCTAATCTCGAAGCTCAAAGATCTAGAAAAAGAACAACAAAAAAACCCCAGAACCAGTAGAAGAAAAGAAATAATAAAAACCAAAGCAGAAATAAATGAAATTGAAACTAAAAAAACAATCCAAAAGATCAATGAAACCAAGAGCTGGTTCTTTGAAAAAATAAATAAAATAGACAAACCCCTAGCCAGGCTCACAAAGGAAAAAAGGGAGAAAGCACAAATACACAGAATCATAAATGAAAGAGGAGAAATCACAACGGACACAGCAGAAATCAAAAGAATAATCAGTAACTACTATGAACAGTTATATGGAAACAAGTTCAACAATCTAGAGGAGATGGACAAATTCCTACAACTCTACAATCACCCAAAGCTAGATAAAGAAGAAATAGAACACCTAAACAGACCAATTACAAGCAGCGAAATTGAAATGGTAATCAAAAACCTCCCCAAAAACAAAAGCCCAGGACCTGATGGATTTACAAATGAATTCTACCAAACATTCAGAGACGAATTAGTGCCTATCCTTCACAAACTCTTCCAAAAAATTGAGAAGGAAGGGACAATACCAAACACGTTCTATGAAGCCAATATTACACTAATACCAAAACCGAATAAGGACAACACAAAAAAGGAAAACTATAGGCCAATCTCCCTAATGAACACTGATGCAAAAATCCTCAATAAAATTTTAGCTATCAGAATCCAACAATGTATCCATAAGATAATTCACCACGACCAAGTTGGATTCATTCCAGGGGCACAAGGATGGTTTAACATCCGAAAATCAATCAACGTTATCCAACACATCAACAAAAGAAATATAAAAACCATATGATAATATCAATAGATGCTGAGAAAGCTTTCGACAAAGTGCAACACCCATTCATGATAAAAGCCCTTGAAATTCTGGGGATACAAGGAACATACCTCAACATCATAAAGGCCATCTATGACAAGCCAACAGCCAGTATCATTCTCAATGGTGAAAAGCTGAAAGCAATTCCATTAAGATCTGGAACAAGACAAGGATGTCCACTCTCACCACTGCTTTTCAATATAATACTGGAAGTCCTAGCCAGAGCAATAAGACAAGAGAAAGACATCCAAGGAATCCAAATAGGAAAAGAAGAAGTCAAACTATCACTATTTGCAGATGATATGATAATATACATAGAGAACCCCAAAATCTCCACAGAAAAACTAATTCAACTCATCAATCAATTCAGTAAAGTGGCAGGATACAAAATCAACACGCAAAAGTCAGTAGCCTTCCTATACACAAACAATAAATCTGAAGAAGAAGAAATCAAAAAAACCACCCCTTTTATTATCGAAACAAAAAAAATCAAATATTTGGGAATAAATCTAACAAAAGAGGTAAAGGACCTATACAAAGAAAACTATAAAACACTGTTAAAAGAAATAGAAGAAGACACAAAGAAATGGAAAGACATCCCCTGCTCATGGATTGGAAGAATAAACATTATTAAAATGGCCATCCTACCAAAAGCAATATACAGATTCAATGCTATTCCAATCAAAATCTCAATGGCATTCTTCAAAGAAATAGAACAATTATTGATGAAATTCATATGGAATCACCAAAAACCCCGAATAGCCAAAGCTCTACTGAAAAAAAAAGAAGGAAATGGAGGCATCACACTCCCAGACTTCAAACTATACTACAAAGCCATAATCATCAAAACTGCATGGTATTGGAACAAGAACAGACATACAGACCAATGGAATCGAATAGAAAATCCAGAAATAAACCCACAGATTTATGGTCAACTAATCTTTGACAAAGGAGCAAAGACTATGCATTGGAGCAAAGAAAGTTTGTTCAATAAATGGTGCTGGGAAAACTGGGTCGCTACATGCAAAAGAATGAAGCTTGACCACTACCTCACACCATACACAAAAATCAACTCAAAATGGATTAAAGAACTAGACATAAGACCTGAAACCATAAAATACATAGAAGGAAATATAGGCGAAACACTACGGGATTTGCACATCAAAGACATCTTTACAGACACATCACCCAAAGCAGTGATAGTGAAGGCAAAGATAAACAGCTGGGACTACATCAAATTAAAGAGCTTCTGCACAGCAAAAGAGACAATAACAAAAACAAAGAGAAACCCCACCAACTGGGAGAACATTTTTGCACCCAACACTAATGATAAAGGACTGATCACAAAAATCTGCAAAGAGCTGATGAGACTCAGCAACAACAAAGAAAATAATCCAGTCAAAAAATGGGCAGAAGAGCTAAAAAGAAACTTCTCTGAAGAGGAAATGCAAATGGCCAACAGACATATGAAAAAATGTTCAACATCACTTGTCATCAGGGAAATGCAAATCAAAACTACCATGAGATACCATCTCACACCAGTGAGAATGGCACATATTAAAAAACTAGCAACAACAAATGTTGGCGAGGATGTGGAGAAAAAGGAACTCTTGTGCACTGTTGGTGGGAGTGCAAACTGGTCCAACCCCTATGGAGAGCTGTGTGGAGATTTCTGGACCTACTAAACATAGAGCTTCCATATGATCCAGCAATTCCACTCCTAGGTATTTACCCAAAGGACACAGAAACATCAATTCCAAAGAGCACCTGCACTCCTATGTTTATAGCAGCACTGTTTACAATAGCTAAGCTTTGGAAACAACCCAAATGCCCAAAAATAGATGACTGGATCAAGAAGATGTGGTACATATATACCATGGAATATTACTCAGCATTCAAAAAAGATAAACACATGCAATTTGCAGCAACATGGATGGCACTGGAAGGGATCATGCTCAGCGAAATAAGCCAAAAGAAAAAGAAAAATACCGGATGGTCTCACTCATAGCAGGAATCTAGAAAACTTAAATAAGGGACCAGGAAAATGAATATAAGAAAGTGAAAATCAAAATCAACAAAAAACTATGAACCAGAGACACTTGTTGGGGGGTGGGGGGGGGGAGGGGAAGGATTGGGGTCAGAATGGGGCGTTTGCAATTGTATGGGGGAATATAAAAATAAAATTTAATATTAAAAAAAAAAAAATAGAATTCCCTCATGGAATTATTTTTTATGAATTAAAATTTAAACACAAAAATAAGTCATAAGTAAAATACACAGTAAATTAGTGGGAGACTGTATAATAGAAATAATAAAGCAAGGGTAGGGATGAGAAGTGCTGGGTGGGATATGATTGCAATTGATCCAGAATACCTTGGGCAGCAAGAACAAGTCCCAAGTGAATGCTGCTTGGCTGGAGGAATAGGCAGGTGGATTCTGGTAGGAAGAGAGTGAACAAAGAGGAGCAAAGTAGAAGTGGGGCAGAGAGATAACTGGAGGCGTGGGCAGTCACATATGGCCTCCCTGTCCATCTTGACTTTTGCTCTGCAGAGAAATACGTGGTCAAGGTTTGCCTTGATTGCACAACAGCTCCTAGCACTTCTTCCCTCACTAATGGCATTCCCACCCCACTCCCTCGGATGGTATGCAGTTTTAGCTCTTGTTTTCTTGTGGGGTTCTAGTGTCAGGAGTAGATCTGAAAAGATTGCTTACCATGACAGGGGGCTGTTACATTTGGAAACTTGGTTGGGGGCATTTCTTTAACCAAATGTCTCTCCTGATTGGGTTTATGCCAGAATTAGGTCAGTGTCCTGGGCTAGTTTTTTTTTTTTTTTTTTTTTTTTTTTATCCTATTGCAGAGTCAGGGAGAACAAAACCCATTTACAATTTCTATTTACATATCCACACTCACTCTGGTAGGGTACATGGATTAGTTATCTAACCAGAAGGACAAGGGAAAAACTGGAAGGAAAAATTGCAGAAAAGGCATATAAAAATAGCTTAAATTTATGCAGAAATATAAACTAGGTGAAACACAAGATGAGTCAGAGCAGAGCAATAAAAACTTGGTGATTTCTAGGTTGGAAAGAACATGATCTTTGTGGATGCTAAATTTCCATGGATTTGGGGAGTGAAGGTGCTAGATGCATATTATTGTGGTTCAAGGAGGTTGAAAGTCCCTTATGGATGCCTAATGCATACCATCCTTTATCATAGCACAGGGAATATGGAGAGGAGGAATTGATTATTAAATGCAGGTTATCTGGAATAGTGACTTAATAGTTCATAACAAGGAATTGATACCACAGGTAGAATTAATACATCTGACTGGCTTAGCTTTCAGTGGGTAATAAGACTCATCATGTATTAGAGTTCAGATACAAATGAAAGGGGAGAATAGGAAATGTCCAGAAAACAGACTACTACTCTAGGAGGCTTCTTAGTGGGAAATCACAGAATGAGTGCATGCATGTGTGTGTGCATGTGTTTGTCAGTGCCATAATACTATAAGTTTTTTTTTTTTTTAATTTTTTTATTTAGGGCCTCCCCGGTGGCGCAGCGGTTGAACACTGGGTTGTGAAGCTGCCTGCAACCTCTGCAGCGCCTGTTCGATCCCCGGCCACCGGGCGAGGGTCCCACATGGCGCGCAGACCTCTCCTGCCACCCGCTGCTCCCCTCAGCAGTGTACTCTGTCAGTCTGCCTCTGTTCTCCCCTCTGGCTCTGGTGAATTCTCTCACCCTCCCACGCTTCTGACTGTACCCAGTGCTTGTATAATTTTTTTAAAGGTTTATTAATTTATTTATTAATACAAGCACTGGGTACAGTCAGAAGCACAGGAGGGTGAGAGAATGCACCAGAGCCAGAGAGGGGAACAGAACAGGCAGACTGACGAAATACACTGCTGAAGGGATCAGCGGGCGCGGCAGGAGAGGTCTGTTGCGCCATGTGGGACCCTCACCGGTGGCCAGGGATTGAACCAGTGCTGCAAAGGCTGCAGGCAGCTTTGCAGCCCAGGGCTCAACTGCTGCGCCACCAGGGGAGGCCCCAACACTATAACTTTTTATCTCTCATTTCTCACAGAGCACCTGGCGTAAAACGGATAAAGAAAAAAAAAAATTAAGTCACTGACCAAAAAAACGCTTAAAAAAGGAGAGTAAGAAGGCAGGCTACAAATACCCCTAGATGGTGAATATTTGACAAGGGAGACAAATGACTGCATGAATGACTTTCCTGAGAGCAGGGACCATAGAATGAAAGGAAGAGAGTAAGTTGTGGGTGAAACAAAATCTACTTAATACTGTAAAATGGAACAAGAAATCACTACCAAAATAAACCTCTCACTTTTGTGATCAGTCTCAGATTAAAAGTACAAACAAATAAAAAACTGGTTTGTCTATAAAACCAGACATTATGTTGATGCTTTCTCATCATCTCAGAGTGAATAAGGGATAGAATCTTGTTTGAAGAGAGAATATTCTCTTTTTTTTTTTTTAAAGATTTATTTATTTATGCATACAAGAACTGGGGTATAGACCACAGTTGTGGGGGGCGGGTGTGTGTGAGGTGAGAGGATTCACCAGAGAGAGTGGGGAGCAGAACAGGCAGATGTACTGAAATACACTGCAGCAGGCGAGACAGGAGAGGTCTGCTGTGCCGTGATGTGGGTTACCTCCCTGGTCTGGGATTGAACTCCTGCTGCAGTGGCTGCCAATAGCTTCACAGCACTGCATTTTTAACCCCTGCACCACTAGGGAGGCCCTTAAGCGAGAGTATTCTTGTTGCTCAAGATTCAAGAGTTTTGGAAATTGTTCATGTTTGGTGAGAGCTAAAGGGAGAGAGAGAGAGCTCTTGGAAAACTACTTTGCCAGTATTTTTAAATAGGTGTTGAGGAAACAGCACTGGCCTGGAATTTTCCCATTGTAAGTGAGACTGACCCTTCTATCAGGCCAACCTACATTCGCAGGATGTCTGTCCGTTTAGGATTGCGTCAGAATCATATGGGGACATTTTCAGAATGCAGGTCCTTAGCATACTGTTATCTCAGTTTACTGAAATACAGCTTGTTTTTGTTTTAAATGAACCACTGAGATGTCTAAGATCCAGGGCTGATAAATGAGGGTAGAGGGAGTTTGAGCTTCTCAGAAAAGCAACGTCCCTCAGGTCCGAGTTACCACTTAGAGCAGGAAGGTCTATACAAAGCCACAGCTGGATAGAATTTTAAATCAACTATTATAAGTACATTCTTGTTTTCATCCCTGGTGTCTTTTGGAGGTACCAAGAGATGTAAGTAAGTTTGCCTGATTCCTTATATAGCCATGGATAAAAGTAAAATTTTTTTTTTTTTTAAACGGCTGGAAGAACTGGGATAAAGTCTTGTTTCTGATTGGCTGATACCTACCTAACCATTTTCTTTCTCATCAGGTCTCTGAAACATAGGTAAGAACTTTGACTTGGAGGTTAAGACTGAAGCTGAAAACTGGAGGATGGAAGCAGATCTAGGACTAAATCTGGAAATTTAAATTAAAGAACCAGATTAGGAAAGCATAACTCAGTGATCGTACTGATGCACACTGCATTTCAAACAAGCCACTTGGGTTCCCTTGAGGCTCACCTGAATGCTGGCTATGGACTTTATACAGCTTCTCAAATTGTGAAGTTTGTATTACCGTTTTCCCTTGTAGTGTCATCCAAGGTAGTTTGAATTCTGGGTATACTTTATAAGGTTACTATTGGGTTTTTTGAAAAATATAGGTTATAGTGATTTCAAGAAGAGAGAAGTGATGTTCTAGCAGAAAAAGGAACAATGCAAGAGTTCTCATTATAACCCAACAGCACAATGGTGTTGAATATAAATTTTAGCTCCCAAGCAAACTTTACAAAGGCTCATCTCCTTGACAAAAAATTTCTCTCCATTATACTCAGAACATATCTGCTAACACCAAATAAAACATTTTGAGTGTTTGTGTAATTGCTGGAGCAAATGTTAATTCCACTTTTAATTTTTGGAAGAATCTCTTTGTTTTCCTGCCTGCAGAGATTTAAAATTTCTATCAACAGAGCACAAGAGTCCCCTTTTCTCCATCCTCACCATGAGTTTTCCTTTGTTAACAGCCATCCTAACAGGTATGAGATGATCTCTCATTGTGGTTTTGATTTTACCTTTCCCAAATGAAAATGACATTGACCATTTGCTCATGTATCTATTTGTCTTCTCTTCAGATCCTTTATACATTTTTTTAAAAATTCATTATTTGGGATGATTTTTGCTATTAGATTATAGAAGTTCCTTATACATTTTGGGTATTAACCTTTTATAGATATATGACCTGTAAATATTTTTCTCCCATTTTATAGGCTGCCATTTCACTTTAATTGTTTCCTTTGCTGTAAAGAAGGGTTTTAGTTTGATATAATCCCACTTTTGTCTATTTTTGTTTTTGTTGCCTGTGCTCGTGTCATCCCCAAGAAATGACTGTCCAGTCCAATATCTAGAATCATTTTCCCATGTTTTTGTGTAAGAGTTTCAATGTTTCAGGTTTTATGTTTGTCTTTAACCTATTTTCAATTAATCAGGCTCCATTTTCATTCTCTAGCATGTGTATGTCCTATTTTCCCAGCACCATTTATTGAAAAGCTATCTTTTCTCCATTATGTATTCTTGGTGTGTTTGTTGAAGATAAGTGACTCTACATATTTGGGTCTATTTTTGTTCTGGGCTGTATATGTCTACTTTTGTTTATGTTTTTAGCATGTTTTGTGTATGTCTGATTATTATAGCTTTATAATCATATCAAACACTGGCCAGATTGCAGAACACTGGATCTCTAACCATCACTAGTAGAGATACAAAATGGTAAAGTTATTTTTGGTAAAGTTAAATCTATTCTAACCACATGCCACAGCAAGAATCCTACGTCTAGGTATTCACCCAAGAAAACTGAAACTATTCACACAAAATTCTGAAGAGGAATGTCTATAAAACTTTAGTCATAATCACCGAAACCTGAAATCATCCCAAGTGCCCATCAACTGGTGAATGGATTAACACAAAGAAAATTGTGATATAACCTTACAGAAAGATACTCCTCAGAAATAAGATGCAATAAAAAGGAATATACTAATACATGCAATGTGTATGTATCAGTACAATTCGATGAGATTCACAGATAGATGAATCTCAAAAGTTTTAGGCCAAGTGAAAAACTGTATGATATATACTAAATGATTTCACTTATATAATATCTGGAAATTACAAATCTATAGGAATACGACAGAAAAAATGTCAGTGGTTGTCAGAGAGTAGAAGAATTTTAAAATAAAGGAAATGAGGGAATTTTTGAGTGTGATGGAAATATATTGTATTTTGAGTGTGCTGGTAGTTACATGATTATTTACTTGATTATGTATTTTGAAGTGGATGCTTCAGCTCCAGTCAAACAGCCTTTACTACAACCTTCTCATAAACCTTGAACTAGAACCATCTGCCTACATTGCCCCAAGATTCTGACAGAAACCACAAAGTAAGTGTTTGTTGCTTGAAGCTGCTAAGTTTAGGGGTAATTTGTTGTGCAACTATATAGAACATATATTTGTTATAAAATATGATGTAACATATAATCTATCATTTGTTATATCTAATTATTTATCCACGACTATCTTTATTCTAACATTATATGTATGGGCTTAGGTACACTGAAAGATATATCCATTGTCTTTAAATGGAATATGTGAAATCTAAGTCTCAAACATCATTTCTATTATTTCTGTTTGCTTCTTTCTCATGATTGCTTTTTTATCTGCCTCACCAAAAGGCCTGTCAACATTATTCCCTACATAATCAGGAGGGAGGTTTTATTAAAAATAAATGATAACACATCATAAAAGACTATAGTTTTAAACTGCTTTTAATGTTATATAATAGCACTCTCAATCAACATTCACTTTTGAGCACTACCTCTGTGCAAAACACCAAGTCAGGCAGAGAGATTATATGGTGTAAGAGATAAAATAGTCTTCACCTTCTCAGAACTTAAAATTTGTGATAAAATACCATGTAGGGGACATGTAGCATTCAAATTTTCCAGTTAAAAAAATACCTCATGGCCACTATCTGTAGCTCTAGAAATAGCAACAATATTGTTTCCTGATAATAAACCATATCCATGTTTGAGAGATATTTAGAAAATCAAAGTGTTCATAGAAAAAACAAATAAACTCAAAAGTGTTTAGAACAAAAAGCAAAAATGATTTGTGATGACCATATGCCCTTTCAAATTTCTTTCATCCATGGAGAAATTTCTCCCTTTCCTTCAGTGGGAGGAACTGGATCTGTGACTGACCCTGCATATGAGATTCCTCATAAGCACCAGCTGCTTCATGGTGACCTACATCCTGCCCACACCTTGCATGGGCTGAATTAGATATGTTGATCCTTCTGTTTGCAGCCACATGGGTCTACTAACAGCAGCCAGCAGCAATTCTGAGGGGCCCTGAACGGCCTTCAAGTTGTTTATGGGGTTGGAGTGAGCTGGTGCAGGATGGTGAGAAATCAAAGGGGCGGTTGCCCTGGGACAAAGCTGCTGTTGTCTAGGTAACTTTATTAAGAACCTTCTGTTACTTGGAAATGAACCTAAATTAATTCTTGAGTCCTTAGAATTAGATTTTTTATTCTGAACTAGTCTTTGGCATTTGAGAACGTCTTAGACTTTTCAATTGAGCCATTTTCACCTTGTTTGGAGCACTACAATATGTATCAAAAGGCAATGACCATAAAGGTCTTATCTTTAAAGTACAATACAACAAATTCTTTTGACACCCAGATGCCAATCAACATATTTCTAGATTGAGATATAACCTCACATACAATGCTCAAATTCTGATTCAGCCTCTACCTGAAACACAAACAAAAACCCAGTGTGATTTTTTTAAAAGTATACTCTTTCTTCACCCAAGTATAATGTGGAAAAATCATGTGTATTCTGTGTTTGCAGTGGTAACTTCATATCCATAACATAAAGCATCAAATGAATTATATTCTGTATAGGGGCTCAAAGTGACACTGTGTGTCAAATTTTCAAAAATGAGTTTGTTCCTCACTGTTATAATAGGTAACTACTCATTTAGCTGAGTAGGAGAAGATAATAATTAATCTTTCCTTGTGTACTTGGGGCTGATAATAGGTACTTTGAAGATATTAGCTCATTTAATCCTCACAACAACCTTATGAGACAAGTATGCTAGAATCCTTATTGTATAGATCATGAAACTGAGGCACAGAAGTTTAAATAACTTGCCCAAGGTCATTAATTAGTAAAATTCAGAGCAAGGATTTGAAATCTGGCAGTCATGCTTCAAAGACCTTTGTCACTGTTAGAATACTTCCTAAAGTTGTTACCATGTACTTAGGAAATATTGCCATTTTTAAACACTAGGATCATACTTAGCACAACAAAATGCTTGCACCAAGAGGACAAAGACCAAATGACAAAATTGCAGGTCTTAGATTCATGGATCACAGATCAGTTAATTTTCATTCAGATTCCCTCTCTCTACCTTGCCCCTCCCCAACACACATTTAATCCCTCCCTTGTGAAAAAGTGTCATAGTCACTTTGGAGTTCAGTTTGAGTTTCGCTCTCATTGTACCTATTGCTTGTCCTTTTATTTTAATCCCTAATTTTTTTTGTTTCGTCATCTATAAAACTGGCCTATACTCCCACTGCAAAGTTTCAAAGGACATAAAATATGAGTATAAAAATAAAAGCAGGAAAAATTTAAGAATTGACTTTTATTATCTACATGTGGAGTAGCGAAGCATTTCTCTGGTGTAATGTGAACTTGCCTAAGGTCTAGTTTTTGCCAAATATCTCTCCTTTTGTTTATTTTTTTAATCAATGCTTGAGATCCCATTAATGAACAAATCCTTCATGTTTTGAAGACTTTATTGCAAGAAACTGATGATTTAAATGGAAATAGCAATGGAAAGACTAGCTCTTGAACCCTTTTTTGCCAGTACAATGGAGATTATCTAACACATATTTGACTATCTGTCCCTATGATAAAGACATAAAAAGGCACCAAACTAAAGGGTAATATGAAATAAACACTTTGCAGAGAGTACATTATTGCTAAATCTGAGCCTTGAGCTAGTTGAAAGCCAGTTCTCTATGCCTCTTATTAATAATGATGTCACCAACTGTGATAATCTGTATAATTCTCTTACAGCAAATTTGATATACAGCAATATTTTCCTTATTAGAATCATATTTCTGTTCATTTATTTATGCTTTATTTCTAGTATATTGCTTAAGACAAATCTCATACAATGGTAAGACAATGTCCAGTCTAATGTCTGAATTTCTGGAGAAATTCAGAGAGTAAGCAAGTGATTAGCACATAGTGTGATGAGGGTTAACAGAGGTGACAAAGGCAGGATGCACTGGTATCATACTGGAGGAAAATTTAATAATGCCTTTGGAGGCAGGGATTGTTTCTCAGAGGAAGTAATATCTATCCTCAGAACAGAAACAAAGAAAAAAATTACTCAGGCAAAGATAAAGGGGGAGAGAGAGATGGGATTTGTGTTTCAGACCAAGAGTATGGTAATTCAGCAATTCTGAGTTGAGATAGAGCAATGTAGATTCAGAAAATTGAAAGATATTTCAAATAGCTTGAGCATAGATTGTGAAGATAAGAAATGGGGTTAAAAAACTAAACGTAGACAAAGTCTTGACAAGGGCATTATAGCTCTTATGAAGGACTTTGCATTTTTATCAGTATTTCTATTAGGGTATTGAGCTAGGGAGCTGGATCAAATTTTGAATTTTTGTGGTTCTAGATCCTCTTGGATATCATCTTCTACAAGTTTTCCTCTCACTCACTGTGTGTCAGCCAGACAGGCTCCCATATTGTCTTTGTACACTGGCATTGTACTTAAATCAGTTTGCCTCTAGATCCTCAACTCCATCAGCTTCTCAGTCAGGTCTTCTAGACTCACCCTATATTTATAAGAGCAACCCTTCTCCCAAACCCTCTCTATCCCTTGCCCCTGCCTCCTTCCCACTCCCACAGTATTTTCCAATGCTTGATAGACTATGTCGATAGGCAGATATCACTTTCTCCATCTATTTTCTATTTATTTATTTATTTACCTGTTCTCTATCCCAATTCCTCTAAAATGTAACCTCCATGAGGTCAGACATTTATGTTTATTATTATATCCCTAGCACCTAGAACAGTGCCTGGCACATTACAGGAATTTAAACATGTGTACTTGCTATTATAAATGAAAAAATAAAATATTTTTATAATGGTCATTCTAGCTTCAATGCAGATATAGGATTGGTAGCAGGTCTGAGGTCAGGGATGTCAGCAGGAAGCTATTGCAGAAATCCAAGCAATTTACTTTTGTATAGTAAATCTAGAAACTTTTAGAAAGTGAAATAAATAAGACTTAGTAATTGATTGGTAATGATGGAGACAGAGGTGATGGTAAGATATTGATAAAGGAGTAATTAATAATGATGTCTAGGTCTGATATTATTTATAGAGAAAACATTTACTGCCACCCTCATCAATGTTGAATTTGGCCCAATGACTCACTCTGAAAAATGGAATTTTTAGCATAACAATGTGAGCAAGAGACTTGAATATCCTGTAGTATTTCTTGAATTTTACACTCCAGTAATGTGGTATCTGAAGAAAATGCTCAGGGTATCATTTACCTTTCCAGACTTACCCCAGAATTTATAGCTGTGGAAAAATCTGGACCCAAACTATAACTTGAATCAAGCAAGCTGATCTTCACCAAGAAACAGAGATGCCCAGCTAAGCTCAAGCAAGAACAATCAAATGAGTTAACTGTTAGATCTTCAGGCATGAGAATAAATACTTGTAATTGCTAAGTCACTGATTTTTAGGTAGTTTGTTATATAGCATTACTATGCCAACAGCTGACTAGTACCCAAGGTAATGGCTTGGCTACTTGGAAGGTCGTTAGTACTCTACAGGAGACACAGGGAATCTAGAAAGAGGAATGGGTTTAGGGACAAGGCACTAAGTTCAGATTTGAACATATCAGTTTTGAGGTGTCTGTGTGACATAGTTTATAGATATTTGTCTAGTTTATAGATATTTGTGTCTATAGCCCAAGAGTGAGAACCAACCAAGAACATGATTTGGTAATCATGACCGCATAGAAAATTACAAAAGCAATGACAGAGTGCATAGTGAGTGCACAAGACAGAGAACTGAGAGGCAAAGCTAGGCTTCACGAGCAGGTAGAAGGTAGCAGGGCCTCTGGTAGTAACAGTACATTTACTAGCCCTGGTCTGGCGACTGAGTTCAGGAGCAGAGAGTGTGGCCTGAATTTGCTTCCATCCTAATGTCTACATCCTCCAAAGCTCTCAACAAAACAATAACCCCAGAGGATTCACAAGGCCATTTTATACTGCCCCTTCCCAGGCCCCATGTGATGGCCATTTCTGAATTCCTCGTTATGGAAACACATAACAAGTCACAAGTTTCCTCTGATTATCAAGAAGGGCAAGGAAGGGCAGAAGTGTTCTTCTCTGCTCAATGATCCATGCAGACTGAGCAATATCCATCGTAGGCAAATTCAAGGCAGAGATAAGTTGAGATGTACAGCCCAGTAGCTCTCATAAATGAATTTAGTTTGAGTTGAATTAAGGTGATCCATGAAAATGTGTTCCAAAATGATTCTCTTCAATACTGGTGACACCAAATCATTCTGAAAAATGGTGTAGCACTTTTGGTAAATGTTTCTATTATAGCCTCATAATTCTATAGAAGTTAGACTGGGGACCTCTAATGAGCTTACTGAAAATGTGAGCACTAAATGCTGTTTAATATTTGCTGTCAGTTGTCTGAAGGCAAAAGACTTCATTTTGTTTTTGCTTTCTGCTCTCAGCTGTATTGTCAATGGGCAAAAAAGACTGCTTTTCGGGCATGGAAAACAACCTGTAGTAGCTAGAAATTACTAATTATTCTTCATGTAAAAAGGTGATGACATTTGAAAAGAGACAGAGGCTTTTCCTACTGGAGAATTCTCAGTCATATTTTCAGATTTTATGGGGAAAGTATAAGATTCTGACTTCTCTTGTTGCTTACTGTTCATTCCAGCCCAAACTTGACTTGGAACTTTTTGAATGGCTGCAGAGGTGCCAGGGAAAGTTTCCCAGGAATGCTATACCTGGAGGAGATCTGAAGGAATATAATTTAAGTGGCTATTAAGGGACGAGGTCTCTATATTCAGTATAATGGGAGCCATTAAGTATTTTAAGCATTAGGGGATCATAAGATTTATTTTTGGAAAAGATTATTTGAATAAGTTTCAAAGGAAGAATGAGTTTGTAAAGGCAAATCAGTTGGGAGGCTATTGCAGTAGAACTGTGCAGGTAAGATACAGGTAGGCTGGGTTAGGATGAAGGTGTCTGTGGACACTGAGGATATATTTGAGAGATAATTAGAAGGTAAGCAAGCAGGAATTGGAAATGGATACAGAATGAGGACATGGAGACTGTAAGAATCAACTTAGAGACTGACCAAATCCTGGAAGAGGCCAATTTCTATTATTAATTTTGGGTGCAACATGGGGGAAATTGAGGTAGGAAGAGATTAATTTGGTTTGGGACATTTTGAGATGAATACATCATTGAGACATCAAATTAGAGATTTCAAGTAAGCAGGTAGATATGTGATAGATTGATCTAGATCACAGAATGAAGGCTGGACTGGAGGTAAAGACTGGTGTGATAATGCATTTGTGTTGATTAAAACTGAAGACATAAATACATTCTTTGGGGAGAGTATATTGAATGAGTAGATGGTTATAGCTAGCACTGATAAAGAATTTAATGCATGGGGGAAGGAGAATGAGATTTTTGTGAAGATGAGGCAGGAGAAGCAGGGAAACAAAATGTCTCAGAAACATAGGACTAGAATGTTATAAAAGGGGGAAGTGGGCTGAAGTATCAAGTAAGATGAGAACTGAGAAACTAGGAATCAGAGATATGGAGGCATTTTGCGAAGCAATGAAGAGAGAAGCCACATTACAACAGAGTATGCACAGTAGGTACATGTAATTCCTTATGAAATTTGATTTTGAAAGAAAATTGAGGGACAGGGTGTAGGTAAGTCAGATAGGAAATGATACGCTAGGAGAAGTTATTTGATTTTTTTATGGGAGATACCTGATCATGTTTAAAAGTAAAAAGGATAAGAATGATGACAGTGTGGTGGGAGAGATAAATTAATTTGAAAATGTACAACAAGGACTAAGGTCTACCAGGGAGGATGCCCTGAAGATGGAGTGGCAGTGTAGGTCACTGGAGGAGGAATCAGTGAAGGAAATGAATGTCGGGGTGTTGGAATCCATGTGGATGATGAGTGGCAGATTGACAGCAGTGTTTGGAGTAGAGAAAAGGATTATGGGACAAGTGCCAAAATCTGTAGTTAACAAAGGGCATAATCAAGGGATGATAGATGGCAGCAATGAGGAAGCAGGATGGTGGTATTACTGTATGGCTTAGAAATCAAAGCAGTCAGAAATCTCCTTAAGGGGTAGGAAACAGTGCTAGAGAATAACACCATCCCCATGTGGCCCCTAGGTCACAATTTAGGAGGGCTGTATGAGAAGTAAGGTCCTCTGAGGTGGAGAGGGTTCAGTTAAAAGCAGGCATCCTGAGGTGAGACTGGGGTTTGTGAGATATTTATTGAATATGGAGTAGCAAAACCATAAACCATAAAAAAGGTTAAACATAACCAAAATCAGTAATTGATTTTCTGATAAAATTCCTTCTTCAAAAACTTGAAATTTAAATACTACAACCAAGATATAATAAATTTCTAAACCTGAAGTAGCTCAGAACTTGTGTAAATCTACTTGGGTTCAGTTCAAATCAGGATTTTATTTATTTTATTATTATTATTTTTTAATAGAGGCATGTTTTATTTATCTGTTTGTTTGTTTGTTTGTTTATACATGCACTGGGTACAGTCAGAAGCGCGGGAGGGTGAGAGAATTCACCAGAGCCAGAGTGGGGAGCAGTGCAGGCAGAAGGACCGAAGTACACTGCTGAGGGGAGCAGCGGGCGGCAGGAGAGGTCTGTGCGCCATGTGGGACCCTCCTCCAGTGGCCGGGGAGCAGCCGGGGATTGAACCGGTGCCGCAGAGGCTGCAGGCAGCTTCACAACCCAGTGCTCGACCGCTGCGCCACCGGGGAGGCCCTCAAATCAGGATTTTAAACTAACAAATCCTATTTCGTTTTAAACGACACTTAGGAAGCAAGTAGCTTTTGACTGTAATATTAGTAATTCCACTTTTTAATACTTAAAACCCATAATCACATTATATGTTGAATACCTAATTATGTAGCTAGGGGAACTTCACCAAAGAGCTGTTCTAGCAAAGAAATTTTTTATTTGAATAGGGTGTTCAATGCACATAACAGGTGCATGTAGGTTGTGCAGCAAGAATGCACCACTTTCAAGTAGTGTTTCATCCTAAATGTAGTGGGTCTTCTATGTGCATAAAAGTCAGCAAGTACCCAATGGCCACATACAGTAAATAGAGTATGTGCTTACCAGCTCAACCAGACAAGAGGATTTAAAGTCAAATGTTTGTGCCCAGACAGGCACACTTTGTGTGATTGTTACTTGTGCATCTATTGCTTTCATTTTTATTCCTTGGAAGGTGCTCAGTTCTATTTTGGGGAGTTTGGAGAATCTTATCCTTTTATAGAAAGTTGAAGAATGAATTTGAGACACTGAGGAGTGGACAATTTTAGGTAAAGGTATTTTAATAACATGAAAACTAAGGAAGAGTTTATAAATTGAGTTCTGAGCTGAACCGGGAATAGAACAGGGATTTCTGATTCTCAATTTGCCAGTTAGATTTGGGCCTTAACATATAATATAGTGTCATTTTCATTTCCATTTTAAATACCCAGAAGTGCTTTTTCATAAACACCTATGTTGCCAACTATCTTTTTAGAACCTGGCTTCAACTTTCTCCCCTTTCTCCAATACATAACAAGCATGTATGCTATAAATTGCCAGAAAAGAAATGGGCACCCTTCCTTATAAGATTAGTTCTATAAAAACACAATCATCACAGACAGTGATAAAAATTTCTGTTCCTTATCGGCTTTGATAAGGAGTAAGGTTCTTGAGACCTGAAAGTCACAGAGACTTTGCAAAACTGAAGAGAATGGTAATTTCCCAGTGTCCCTGATTAGAGCCATCTGTGCTTCCCCAGTGCAGTGCCCCTAATGCATTCTAATGCAAAATAGCCTCTTCTCTTGTTTATTTTGGAACACAGCTGTTGTCTTAATTGAGCCTAACAGATAATAGAAGTATTGTTGCTCCCCCCAAACCCCCCATCACCACCGCCTCCAAAAAAGTGGTTAGTGGAATTTGAGGAAGGTGGGAGGGAATCATCTTTGTTACTGAGAGTCTGTATGTCTGTTCTTATTCTCCAAATGTATTTATTTATATTGGTGTGTGTGTGTGTGTGTGTGTGTGTGTTTGTGCACATGCATGCATGTGCATGTACATGTGTGTGTGTTATTTCTCTTGGAATTTGAACTTGGATATTTGCTTTTCCTTATATAGTCTTTTGATAGAGTCCTCTGACTTTGTTATCACATGATAAAGCCAGTGAGTGGTTCAGGTTGAAATTTCAAAAAAAAAATTTTTTCCTAGCACTTCCATGGAAGTGGAAATGGAAAG